>NW_026731545.1:115000-117622 GCF_028476545.2 Physella acuta
AATGTGTTTCCTTGTTTTAAAACTTACCTCATTTCTTGTTGCCAACTACATTCAATTAGCATACCAAAAAAATTGTAAACGTTATTAACGGGAGAACTGCTGTATTGAAATCTTGCTAATTTTTCATGTAAAATTTTTAAAAAGATAAAAATCAGGTAACGAAAATAAACATATTTTTTTTCTTTTTTTCTGTTCTTTGTTTTGTCACAGTTTAATATTTTAAGGCACCACATAATTGTTAGCCGTATTTATTTAAACTGGCTTCCCCTACCCAACAACCGGTCTCCCCCAACATCCGCATAACCAGTTGTCCTTATCCACATAACCGGTCACATAACGGTTCGCCCTATCCTAATAGTCGGATTTCCTCACCACAATAACCGGTTTTCAGTATCCACAAAACCGGTTTGCAATATTCAACTTTGCGATCTTCATTAACTAATGATCTTTGTGTAACTAGCCTTAACCGTAAACCTAATCTTAACACGAACAGTACAATACAAAACTTGTGATAGTAGGTTATGCTAAGAAGCTTGAGAAATGCAAATTTCAAAATGAACTTTACTAAGATAATTGTGTTAAAATTAATATTATTCCTTCTTGATCATTATTAATCAGAACAATATATACATATGTCTATGCAAGTCAACTAAAGCCATATATACCATATATCTAACATACATATGTCCAGTGGCGTAGCGAGGTCGGGTGTCACCCGGTGCGGCACTTAATGGTGTCCCCCCTCCCCTCCCCCCAGAGGCGTAGCGACCCTTCCCGGGAACAAACTTTCAAATTTTTTATTTGCATCCCCCCCCCTCAAACTTTCGATTTTTCGATTTGTATCCCCCCCCCTCAAGTTTTCGATTTGCACCCCCCCCCCAAACTTTCGATTTGCACCCCCCCTCAAGTTTTTCTCTATATATTTTGCTATTTTTTGCCTTGGTGTCACCCCCCTAAATGGCGTCACCCGGTGCGGTCCGCACCCCCGCCCCCCCTCGCTACGCCCTGCATATGTCCATTATCAGTGAGATCCATATATTATACATATATTGATTTGCCGTTCTGATATATTCATATATTGTGTATATGTCGATAACGATAGTTTAAATAATGTTATGTTCGAACCCTCGGGCAGATGAGGCTCGATAGTTGGGGACAGCAACCCATGTAGAAGGGACAACTCCAAAATCAAACAACTGCTGCCTTGTAGTTTGATCTTAGTTGGACAAAGGCTATGGAAGAAAATCCAAAAAGAAAAAGGCCATTGAAGTAAATTCAAAAATAAAAGCGGGCTGACATTGGATTCAACGGCCATTATGGCGCTTAACAAGTTGACACTTAATACTTAATTGTTATGGATGGAATTTTTTCCAACATTAGATTTAAGAGCAAAGAAAAAGATCTTTAATATGAGCTTATAACTAGGATTAAGTCGTATATTAAAACTGTGATTCTGTGTGCAAGTAAACTTAACGCTGATACACAAGCTCTATCCTTCACACTTCTATTTTAAAAAGCAAACTATCCATGAACCAAATCTTTGAAAGTTCGCAACACACATGAGATCCAATAGGATAAAAAATAATCCAATCATTGGATTTAAAAAATTTCATACCTGGATTTAAAAAAGGCAATCTCAGACAGTTGCTATCTGCATCTCTCTGCCTGTAGCGATAGTGAGATTACTGGAGTTTGATTTATACCTTGGCTACCGTTTATAAAGGCACTAGGGGAAAAAAAGGCCAGAAGAAATTCCAAGAACATTGAGGTCAACTTACAGGTAATGCACGTAAATGTCGCGTGCATCACACCTGCTTTTAGACTTTTGAAATGTCTAAATTTAGTTGCTAGTTAGTTTTTGTTTCTGTTTTTTGGTGAGCTGCGTCTAAATCGTATTTAATGAATGAGATTTTCATTTTGTTTTACTATAATCAATACACAATTAGTTTTAAATTGACCCAACATTTATTGAGTTTTCTGAGGCAGTCGTCGTGTTTGGGTATTATGCGTCATTTAGGACGATCAGTGTATGTTTGATTCGGTTTTACATATACGTCTCTTCCCCCAATCCCCCGCGTACGAAAAAAGAATTTGAAAAATACAATTTATCTTGAAAATGCATAGTTGAAGGTTTAACCAGTTTTCCCCAAGGTGATTTAAGTGCACCCCGACCCCAAGATTTAAGTGCACCCCCGACCCCAAGACTTAAGTGCACCACGACCCCAAGATTTAAGTGCACCCCGACCCCAAGACTTAAGTGCACCACGACCCCAAGATTTAAGTGCACCCCGACTCCAAGATTTAAGTGCATCCCGATCCCAAGATTTAAGTGTACCCCCGACCCCAAGATTTAAGTGCACCCCGACCCCAAGATTTAAGTGTACCCCCGACCCCAAGATTTAAGTGCACCCCCGACCCCAATATTTAAGTGCACCCCGACCCCAATATTTAAGTGCACCCCCGACCCCAAGATTTAAGTGCACCCCGACCCCAAGATTTAAGTGTACCCCCGACCCCAAGATTTAAGTTTACCCCCGACCCCAAGATTTAAGTGCACCCCCGACCCCAAGATTTAAGTGCACCCCAATATTTTTGTACCCCGATTTAAGTGCATTTTAAGTG